>NW_024081787.1:0-4912 GCF_003009895.1 Hyaena hyaena | reverse complement strand
CTTGACACATTCCCAAAGGCAAGGGAATCAAGAGCAAACATGAACTATTGGGACCTCATCAAGATAAAAAGCTACTGCACGGCAAAGGAAACAATCCATGAAACTAAAAGGCAACCAGCAGAATGGGAAAAGATAGTTGCAAATGACATATCAGATAAAGGACTAGTATTCAAAATCTATAAGGAACTCACCAAACTCCACACCCAAAAAACAAAGAAACCAGGGAAGAAATGAACAGAAGACATGAACAGACACTTCTCCAAAGAGGACATCCAGATGGCCAACAGACACGTGAAACAATATGCTCAGCCTCCCTCCTCATCAGGGAAATACAAATCAAAACCACACTGAGATACCACCTCACGATGGTCAGAGTGGCTAAAATGAACAAATCAGGAGACTATAGATGCTGGTGAGGATATGGAGAAATGGGCACCCTCCTACACTGTTGATGGGAATGTAAACTGGTGCAGCCCCTCTGGAAAACAGTGTGGAGGTTCCTCAGGAAACTAACAATAGAACTCCCCTATGACCCAGCAATAGCACTGCTAGGAATTTACCCAAGGGATACAGGAGTGCTGATGCATAGGGGCACATGTACCCCAATGTTTATAGCAGCACTTTCAACAATAGCCAAATCATGGAAAGAGCTTAAATGTCCATCAATGGACGAATGGATCAAGAAGATGTGGTTTATCTATACAATGGAATACTACATGGCAATGAGAAAGAATGAAATCTGACCATTTGTAGCAACGTGGATGGAACTTGAGGGTGTTCTGCTGAGTGAAATAAGTCAGGCAGAGAAAGACAGATACTATATGTTTTCACATATAAGTGGATCAGGAGGAACTTAACAGAGGACCATGGGGGAGGAGAAGGGGAGAGATTAGTTGGGGAGAGGGAAGGAGGGAGACAAACCATGAGAGACTCTTGAATGCTGAGAAGAAACTGAGGGCTGATGGGGGTGGGGGAGGGAAATGGGGGTGATGGGCATGGAGGAGGGCACTTGTTGGGATGAGCACTGGGTGTTATATGGAAACCAACCTGACAAATAAACTATGAAAAAAAAAGAGTGGTTCAGTTTTTTATTGACTAACATAGTTTGCTTAACCTCTAAAAACCTACCTAGTAAATAACTTTGACAGGGAATTCAATTTTCAGTTTTTAAGGTAACTGCAAAATCATCTTGGAAGACAAGTGTCTAATCCTAACATCAGAAATTCCCGGAAGAGATTATAAAATCCTTTAATAACACGCACTAACATTTAATAACTTTGCCTGCCAGAAAAAAAAGTTCTTTCCCAACTGAACTTTTCATTACTCTACTATGAATCCTTTATGAAATTTTCATGGAATATCCTCAATTATTGCATGCCTATAGTCAGTGCCCTAGTGTGGTCAGCAGGATTTTGGCTCGCATGATGTTTTACCTACAAGCGTGTTATGTTACATGGCAAAAATAAATAAGTAATAAATAAATTCGTAGACAGAATAAAGTTAACAAACTGACCTAAAGTAGGGAAAATTATCTTGGTTGCTTAAGGTTCAATGTCATCCCATGGACCTTTAAAAGCAGAAGAGGAAGGCAGCAGAGTCAGTAAGAGATGTGGAAAAAGCAGAAGGGGAAATGAGTCTGAAGGAGAAATCAGAGATTCAAGCCATGAGGACTCAATTACCCATTGCTAGCTTTGAAGATGGAGAAAGGGAGCCACAAACCAGGGAATGTAAACACCTCTAAAAGGCGAGCTATTCCCAGACAACAACCATGAAGGAAATAGGGTTTTAGTCCTACAATAATATGGATATGAATCCCACCAGTGACCTAACAGTGGATTTTTCCCCCACAGCATCCAGATAATAGCTCAGGCTGGCTGAAACCGTGATTTTTGTCTTTGTGGGTCCTGGTACACAGAAATAAGCTGAGCCTACAGGACTTCTGATCTACAGAACTGTGAGGTAATAAATTTGTGTTTCTATAAGTAGTCTGTGGTGATTTGTTAGGGCACAAAATATACTCTATGGAGTCTAATCAACCAAGGGTCATTTACTGATCAGCTACTATAATTCTTAATAATACTAGCTGAAGTTTAAGGAGTATACTTAATTTCCAGAGACTTCTGGATGAGACTCATGACATGTGCTTTCACTTTTTTGCACCAAAGAATTTACAACTCCTTAATTTACTGAAATAAATGCAGGTTAAGCTAATAACCACATTTCTCTAGATATTGATAATAAAAAGCTGTGAAGTGTCTGATATTTTACCCTGCTTCCAAGCTGACTAGTTTGTCACAGTTTGATGGATGCTGGTAGAATATACAGACTGCATCTCTTTGGTTAGAAACAAAGGACAGGGTTGTTTTTTACTGTTTTTGGTTTTGTTTTATGGCAGTAGCAGTAGCCATAGTCCCATTTCTCCAGGGTATTGTGAAGGAGGACACGTGGTGTCTGTTCATCTGGGGGTTGTATTATAGGAAAAGAACATTAAGCTTAGGAAATCTGATTCTCTTTAGGCAGTAGTGCTTGCATACCATCCCAGAGGGGGAAACTATATATAGTACACTGCATAGTACACACACCTACTCTTTGCCCTATAGGAAGACCGTTATCTGTATCCTCTAAAGCTGTTTTCCTACATTGTTGAAAAGATAGTCTAAATAAAAGAGACAGCTCCCCTTCATTTGCTCAGCTTCCTAGGCCAGCACCTTTCCCCCATCCTTCAGGGACTTTCTATCACACATTTGTAGCACAGTCAGATTGTTTTGTCACATTCTGCATTTTATCTTCAGATCCCCCAATCTTCTAAATGAAACTTTTATTTGCATAAATTAAGATCCTCTCTATATGATGTAAGTTTTATGCATATATCCTATATCCATCATTACAATGTCCAATAGAATAGTTTAACTGTCCTACAAATTTCTGTGCTTCACTAATCACCCTCCTCCACATTTCCCTCAGCCCCTGAAAACTGATATTTTAAAATACATACATAGTTTGGTCTTTTCCAGAATGTCCTATCATTAAAATAATACTATATGCAGGCTTTTCAGACTAGCCACTTTTATGCAGAAATATGCATTTGAGATTCAAACATGTTTTTGTTTTGTTTTGTGGATTGATAGCTTTTCTATTACTGAATAATATTACATTGTATGGATATACCACAATTGTTTTATCCATGCACCTATTGAAGGACTTCTTGGTTGCTTCCAATTTTAGCAGTTATAAATAAAATTGCTATAAATATTCACCTGAAGGTTTTCTGTGCATATAAATTTCCAAATAAATTGGATGAGAACCTAGATGTGTATTCACTGGGTAAAATGGTTAAGACTATATTTAGCTTTGTAAGAAACTGCCAAAATGTCTTCCAGAGTGACTGAAACTGTTTGCACTCCCACCAGTAATGAATAAAATTTCTTGTTACCCTGCTTCTTTACCAAGCAACTGGTATGGTCATGGTTTGGAGGGGTTTTTTTGGTTGTTTGTTTGTTTTGGATTCTAGCCATTCTAACAGGTTAGATTAACAGGTTACATTGTTGTGTTAATTTTCATTTCCTAATGGCAAATGATGTTGACCATATTTCATGTGCTTATTTTTTTTCCTTTCTCTATATTCTGTAGTAAGATCTTAGTTCAGATCTTTTGCCAGTTGTTAAGTTGGGTTGTTTTCTTATTATTGAATTTAAAAGTCTAAGTTTTGGAAACTAGTGCATTATCATTTATGTGTTTACCAAATGTTTTCTCCAATTCTGTTGGTTGACTTTGATTCTCTTTAATTCTCTTAACTTCTTTAACAAAGTGGAAGTTTTAGCTTTAGTAACGTCCAACTTACTTTTTTCTTTTATGGACCATACTTATTTAAGAACTCCTTACCACATCCAAGATCACATAAATTTTCCCCTACGCTTTCTTTTAGAAGTTTTATAGTTTTCATTTTACACTTACATCTGTGGTCCATTTTGAGTAACTTTGTGAGAAAGCTGTAAAATCTGTCTGTAGATATTTTTTTGCATATAAATGCATATAGATCCCCAATTGTTCTACAATACTTGTTCAAAGGCCATTCTTCCTCCATTAACATCGATTCCTTTATCAAAGGTCAGCTGACTGGGTCTATATCCATGTTCTCAGTTCTGTTCCATTAGACAGTGTGTCTCTTCTTTCACCAGTACCATGCTTTCTTACTTATTGCAGTTTTATAATCTTGAACCGCTCTATTTCAAAGTTCTTGTCTTTTCAAGTTCAAAATCCAACTTTTTTCTTTTTATTGTACTGGCTATTAAAAGACTTTTGTCTTTCTATATAAACTTTAGAAACAGTTTGTTAATATTTACAAATTGCTTACTAGGATTTTGAATATTATTCCTGTGAATCTATGTATCATTATGGTAAGAGCTGACATCTTAACAATGTTGAGTTTTTCAATCTATAAATGTGAAGTGTCTCTTTACATATTTAGATTTACTTTGTTTTCCTTAATAAGTTTTGAAGTTTCCCACATATAGTTTCAGCAAATATGTTGTACATTTATATTTAAGTATTTCAATTGTTGGTCTTATGGTAAATGGTATTTTTTAAATTTTGATTTCAATTATTTAATGCTGGTATATAGAAAAGTGATTGACTTACATACCTTTGTTCTTGCTATGCTTGTTTATTCATTACAAAAATTTAATCTTGAGTCTTTAATTTTCTCCATAGAGAGTCAAGTCACATTTGATAAATACAATTTTATTTCTTCTATAAAATTTTTATTTTTTGTCATATTGCATCACCCAGGACTTCCAGTATAATTTTGTTTTTTGTTTTTTTGTTTTTTTTTTTTACAAATAGTTTATTGTCAAATTAGTTTCTACATAACACTCAGTGCTCATCCCCAAAGTGCCCTCCTCCATGCCCATCC